>NC_133662.1:214117784-214120284 GCF_037893015.1 Macrotis lagotis
TGTTGTAGTCAACGAACCTGCCTCCCTTTTCAGATCCCTTTTTTCTTTGTCTTCCCCTAACAAACTGTAAAATGTCTTGAAGATGGGATCTGTCTATTCTTTTGCTGGTATTTAGGCAGCGTTTAATAAATACTTGATGCCTTTATTTGCCTTGAGCTTATTGTTTTCCTGATTCTGCTTACTTTACTTCTACATCAGACTTTCTATTTCCCCATACCTCTCTAAATTCTTTATATTCATTATTTCTTATGGTACAGTTATATCCCCTTTATATTAAGGTTCTACTTTTTTTAGCCATTCCCCAGTTGACAGGCATCTCCTTTATTTCTAGTTCTTTGATGTTATAAAAAAGACATTATTTACATTTAAGGCTGATTGGCGCATAGGTGCTGGTCCCAAGAGGTCATAGCTTCCTTCCTTCCTTCTTTCCTTCCTTCCTTCCTTCCTTCCTTCCTTCCTTCCTTCCTTCCTTCCTTCCTTCCTTCCTTCCTTCCTTCCTTCCATGTTCCAGAAGGCATTCCCATCCCAGAACCTTTATCATATAACATTTCTCCTAGGAGCCTAGTTCCTATGAGATCCCATAGATCTTCAGCTGTAAGGAACTTGAGAGGCCATCCAGCTTGACCTTCCTTATTTTATTGAAAAGGAAACTGAGAGAGGCTTAGTTGAGATCACACAAATAATGACAAGACTGATTGCAAAGTCAATACTCTTTCCATAGTACCATACTGCATCCAGAGGGATGGGACCTGTGATTTCTTTAGTATAGAGAATTTCTGATAAGGAAACTCTTTTACCAATGCAAAATAGTAACTGCCCTTCATTATATAGTTTGAAAGAGTTAAGAGAGTCTAAGGGATTTCCCCAGGGACATATAGCCTGTATGACACAGAGAGGACTTGAACCCAAGTCTTCTTGGCTCCAAGACCAGCTTTCCATGTTGTCATTATATCTGACATTTATTTTATTTAAGTCATTTTTGTTTACATCACCAAATTTTGGTCATGATCACTCACCCTTCATTGTTGTTTGCCCTGAACTATGTTTATCTCATAACTCTCTACAAAATTAGAAGAAACATTAGTTCTGTCATATCGCACCACCAGGTAACAGGAAGTTAAAATGTCAACCATAGATGCCTGCCCAGAAAATGGCAAGGCTCATCTTGGCTGTCAAGTTGATGGCTTTACACTGAAATAGGAGAGGAGATGAGCAGGAGATAGCAGCAACAAACCATAATCTAAGCCAAGAAACAGTGTGGACTGTGTTGAGCCAGACAAGTAGTCAAAATTGGAGATGCTGGAAAGGTCAAGTGGTCAGCCAAGGTCAAAACAAGAGTAAGTAGAGATCCTGGAGGAATATCTTGGTTTGGAGAGTTCTAGGTGGACCCAGAGCAGAATATATGAGATGACTCCAAATAATTCCTGTTCAGATGGCTTTCTCTGAAGGGTTTACCAGTGGAAAGTGGTTATTTCCTGTCCTGATGGCATAAGCAAATTTTTTATTATTGTGAATTTAATAATTATGAGCCAAGAGAAATATTTCATTGTATAAAGAATACCAAGAAAGAGTATTGTATAAGAAACTATGAGCTTATTATGTATAATTTTCATAGTATCTATAGATTTAACAAGATAGGAATAAAATCATATGCCCTAAGTATGTCCTGTTCTTTAGTGCACAGGAGTTCTTAACCTGAGGGCAATGGACTTTTAAAGGAATATTTAATTTCAATATATTTAATTTTTTTCAACATATTTAGTATTTCAATTCAATCATTTTCCTTTGCAATTCCAAATATTTTATTTTGTGTACTTAAAAACATTATCTTGGGAAGTGGTTCATTGATTTCTCCAGATTGCCAGAGGGCCCATGACATAAAAGAAGTTAAGGGTTTATGATTTACCAGGATTCACATGTGAGGAAGCAGAGGTCAGACATGAAAGATATGTAAGTCTAAAGATTTATTTCCATTAAATTTTTCAGGATTGATAAGCTATAATATGTTACCCATTCATTAGTAGTTTATACTTTCAATAGAAAATTACCTTCAGAACAATTCTAGGCAACAGCAACAGAAGACCTGTGGGGGGAGATATTGTAAAGCTGGGGAGCTTTCAGACTACATCATTCCAGAAGCTGCCTACTCTGCCTAGGGGTAAAGCCAGCTGCCAACTCAGTTACTTACTTTCCATAACCAGACAGCAATTCTCTCTCCCTTGGGATGGATGGGACATGAACTCTGGGAATTGCAGAAGTGGGGGGGGGGGTGATGAAAAGTTTCCTCATTCCTTTCTCCTCGGCCTCACTGCCCCTTGGAATCAGGGAATAAACATTCCCCTTCTTGGAATATGGCAAAGTTGAAACAAAGGAACAGGAGACTGGTTTTGGATTTCTCTGAACTCTCATTCCCTTATCTGTGAAATGGGGATAATAAGCCTTGCCTTGATTGCTTTTTCATTTCATAGGTTTACAAGGCTCTCCCTCTAAATTCATTTGA